>NC_086451.1:486587324-486592324 GCF_028390025.1 Pseudophryne corroboree
TGATATGTGTGTGTGTGTGTGTGTGTGTGTGTGTGTGTGCTGAGCTATTCTCCTGCCAGCAATGTGTGTGTGTGCGCTGAGCTATTTTCCTGCCAGCGATGTGTGTGTGTGTGTGTGTGTGCACTGAGCTATTCTCCTGCCAGCGATGTGTGTGTGTGTGTGCGCTGAGCTGTTCTCCTGCCAGCAATGTGTGTGTGTGCGCTGAGCTATTTTCCTGCCAGCGATGTGTGTGTGTGCGCTGAGCTATTCTCCTGCCAGCGATGTGTGTGCGCTGAGCTATTCTCCTGCCAGCGATGTGTGTGTGTGCGCTGAGCTATTCTCCTGCCAGCGATGTGTGTGTGTGTGTGTGTGCTGAGCTATTTTCCTGCCAGTGATGTGTGTGTGTGTGTGTGTGTGTGTGTGTATGCGCTGAGCTATTTTACTGCCAGCAATGTGTGTGTGTGTGTGTGTGTGCGCGCTGAGCTATTGTCCTGCCAGCGATGTGTGTGTGTGCTGAGCTATTTTCCTGCCAGCGATGTGTGTGTGTGTGCGCTGAGCTATTTTCCTGCCAGCGATGTGTGTGTGTGTGCGCTGAGCTATTCTCCTGCCAGTGATGTGTGTGTGTGTGTGTGTGTGTGTGCGCTGAGCTATTCTCCTGCCAGTGATGTGTGTGTGTGCGCTGAGCTATTTTCCTGCCAGTGATGTGTGTATGTGTGTGTGCGCGCTGAGCTATTCTCCTGCCAGCGATGTGTGTGTGTGTGCGCTGAACTATTCTCCTGCCAGTGATGTGTGTGTGCGCTGAGCTATTCTCCTGCCAGTGATGTGTGTGTGCGCTGAGCTATTTTCCTGTCAGCGATGTGTGTGTGTGTGTGCTGAGCTATTCTCCTGCCAGCAATGTGTGTGTGTGCGCTGAGCTATTTTCCTGCCAGCGATGTGTGTGTGTGCACTGAGCTATTCTCCTGCCAGCGATGTGTGTGTGTGTGTGTGTGTGTGTGTGTGCACTGAGCTATTTTCCTGTCAGCGATGTGTGTGTGTGTGTGTGCGCTGAGCTATTCTCCTGCCAGCAATGTGTGTGTGTGCGCTGAGCTATTCTCCTGCCAGTGATATGTGTGTGTGTGTGCTGAGCTATTCTCCTGCCAGCAATGTGTGTGTGTGCGCTGAGCTATTTTCCTGCCAGCGATGTGTGTGTGTGTGTGTGTGTGCACTGAGCTATTTTCCTGTCAGCGATGTGTGTGTGTGTGTGCGCTGAGCTATTCTCCTGCCAGCGATGTGTGTGTGCGTGCACTGAGCTATTCTCCTGCCAGCGATGTGTGTGTGTGTGTGTGTGTGCACTGAGCTATTTTCCTGTCAGCGATGTGTGTGTGTGTGTGCGCTGAGCTATTCTCCTGCCAGCAATGTGTGTGTGTGCGCTGAGCTATTTTCCTGCCAGCGATGTGTGTGTGTGCGCTGAGCTATTCTCCTGCCAGCGATGTGTGTGCGCTGAGCTATTTTCCTGCCAGCGATGTGTGTGTGTTTGTGTATGCGCTGAGCTATTTTACTGCCAGCAATGTGTGTGTGTGTGTGTGTGTGTGTGTGCGCGCTGAGCTATTCTCCTACCAGCGATGTGTGTGTGTGCGCTGAGCTATTCTCCTGCCAGTGATGTGTGTGTGTGTGTGTGTGTGTGTGTGTGTGTGCGCTGAGCTATTTTCCTGCCAGCGATGTGTGTGTGTGTGTGTGCGCTGAGCTATTTTCCTGCCAGCGATGTGTGTGTGTGTGCGCTGAGCTATTTTCCTGCCAGCGATGTGTGTGTGTGCTGAGCTATTCTCCTGCCAGTGATGTGTGTGTATGTGTGCGCTGAGCTATTTTCCTGCCAGCGATGTGTGTGTGTGTGTGCGCGCTGAGCTATTTTCCTGCCAGCGATGTGTGTGTGTGTGTGCGCGCTGAGCTATTTTCCTTCCAGCGATGTGTGCGTGCGCTGAGCTATTTTCCTGCCAGCGATATGTGTGTGTGTGCGCTGAGCTATTTTCCTGCCAGCGATGTGTGTGTGCTGAGCTATTCTCCTGCCAGCGATGTGTGTGTGCTGAGCTATTCTCCTGCCAGTGATGTGTGTGTGTGTGTGTGCGCTGAGCTATTCTCCTGCCAGCGATGTGTGTGTGTGCGCTGAGCTATTTTCCTGCCAGCGATGTGTGTGTGTGCGCTGAGCTATTCTCCTGCCAGCGATGTGTGTGTGTGTGTGTGCTGAGCTATTTTCCTGCCAGTGATGTGTGTGTGTGTGTGTGTGTGTGTGTGTGTGTATGCGCTGAGCTATTTTACTGCCAGCAATGTGTGTGTGTGTGTGTGTGTGTGTGTGTGTGTGTGTGTGTGTGTGTGTGCGCTGAGCTATTTTCCTGCCAGTGATGTGTGTGTGTGTGCGCTGAGCTATTTTCCTGCCAGCGATGTGTGTGTGTGTGCGCTGAGCTATTGTCCTACCAGCGATGTGTGTGTGTGTGCTGAGCTATTTTCCTGCCAGCGATGTGTGTGTGTGTGCGCTGAGCTATTTTCCTGCCAGCGATGTGTGTGTGTGTGTGTGTGTGTGTGTGTGTGTGTGTGTGCGCTGAGCTATTCTCCTGCCAGTGATGTGTGTGTGTGTGTGTGTGTGTGTGTGTGTGCTGAGCTATTCTCCTGCCAGTGATGTGTGTGTGTGTGTGTGTGTGTGTGCGCTGAGCTATTTTCCTGCCAGTGATGTGTGTGTGTATGTGTGTGTGCGCGCTGAGCTATTCTCCTGCCAGCGATGTGTGTGTGTGTGTGTGTGCGCTGAACTATTCTCCTGCCAGTGATGTGTGTGTGCGCTGAGCTATTCTCCTGCCAGTGATGTGTGTGTGCGCTGAGCTATTTTCCTGTCAGCGATGTGTGTGTGTGTGTGCTGAGCTATTCTCCTGCCAGCAATGTGTGTGTGTGCGCTGAGCTATTTTCCTGCCAGCGATGTGTGTGTGTACTGAGCTATTTTCCTGTCAGCGATGTGTGTGTGTGTGCGCTGAGCTATTCTCCTGCCAGTGATATGTGTGTGTGTGTGTGTGTGTGTGTGTGTGTGTGCTGAGCTATTCTCCTGCCAGCAATGTGTGTGTGTGCGCTGAGCTATTTTCCTGCCAGCGATGTGTGTGTGTGTGTGTGCACTGAGCTATTCTCCTGCCAGCGATGTGTGTGTGTGTGTGCGCTGAGCTGTTCTCCTGCCAGCAATGTGTGTGTGTACTGAGCTATTTTCCTGTCAGCGATGTGTGTGTGTGTGCGCTGAGCTATTCTCCTGCCAGTGATATATGTGTGTGTGTGTGTGTGTGCTGAGCTATTCTCCTGCCAGCAATGTGTGTGTGTGCGCTGAGCTATTTTCCTGCCAGCGATGTGTGTGTGTGTGTGTGCACTGAGCTATTCTCCTGCCAGCGATGTGTGTGTGTACTGAGCTATTTTCCTGTCAGCGATGTGTGTGTGTGTGCGCTGAGCTATTCTCCTGCCAGTGATATGTGTGTGTGTGTGTGTGTGTGTGTGTGTGTGTGCTGAGCTATTCTCCTGCCAGCAATGTGTGTGTGTGCGCTGAGCTATTTTCCTGCCAGCGATGTGTGTGTGTGTGTGTGCACTGAGCTATTCTCCTGCCAGCGATGTGTGTGTGTGTGTGCGCTGAGCTGTTCTCCTGCCAGCAATGTGTGTGTGTGCGCTGAGCTATTTTCCTGCCAGCGATGTGTGTGTGTGCGCTGAGCTATTCTCCTGCCAGCGATGTGTGTGCGCTGAGCTATTCTCCTGCCAGCGATGTGTGTGTGTGCGCTGAGCTATTCTCCTGCCAGCGATGTGTGTGTGTGTGTGTGTGCTGAGCTATTTTCCTGCCAGTGATGTGTGTGTGTGTGTGTGTGTGTGTGTGTGTATGCGCTGAGCTATTTTACTGCCAGCAATGTGTGTGTGTGTGTGTGTGTGCGCGCTGAGCTATTGTCCTGCCAGCGATGTGTGTGTGTGCTGAGCTATTTTCCTGCCAGCGATGTGTGTGTGTGTGCGCTGAGCTATTTTCCTGCCAGCGATGTGTGTGTGTGTGCGCTGAGCTATTCTCCTGCCAGTGATGTGTGTGTGTGTGTGTGTGTGTGTGCGCTGAGCTATTCTCCTGCCAGTGATGTGTGTGTGTGCGCTGAGCTATTTTCCTGCCAGTGATGTGTGTATGTGTGTGTGCGCGCTGAGCTATTCTCCTGCCAGCGATGTGTGTGTGTGTGCGCTGAACTATTCTCCTGCCAGTGATGTGTGTGTGCGCTGAGCTATTCTCCTGCCAGTGATGTGTGTGTGCGCTGAGCTATTTTCCTGTCAGCGATGTGTGTGTGTGTGTGCTGAGCTATTCTCCTGCCAGCAATGTGTGTGTGTGCGCTGAGCTATTTTCCTGCCAGCGATGTGTGTGTGTGCACTGAGCTATTCTCCTGCCAGCGATGTGTGTGTGTGTGTGTGTGTGTGTGTGTGCACTGAGCTATTTTCCTGTCAGCGATGTGTGTGTGTGTGTGTGCGCTGAGCTATTCTCCTGCCAGCAATGTGTGTGTGTGCGCTGAGCTATTCTCCTGCCAGTGATATGTGTGTGTGTGTGCTGAGCTATTCTCCTGCCAGCAATGTGTGTGTGTGCGCTGAGCTATTTTCCTGCCAGCGATGTGTGTGTGTGTGTGCGTGCACTGAGCTATTCTCCTGCCAGCGATGTGTGTGTGTGTGTGTGTGTGCACTGAGCTATTTTCCTGTCAGCGATGTGTGTGTGTGTGTGCGCTGAGCTATTCTCCTGCCAGCAATGTGTGTGTGTGCGCTGAGCTATTTTCCTGCCAGCGATGTGTGTGTGTGCGCTGAGCTATTCTCCTGCCAGCGATGTGTGTGCGCTGAGCTATTTTCCTGCCAGCGATGTGTGTGTGTTTGTGTATGCGCTGAGCTATTTTACTGCCAGCAATGTGTGTGTGTGTGTGTGTGTGTGTGTGCGCGCTGAGCTATTCTCCTACCAGCGATGTGTGTGTGTGCGCTGAGCTATTCTCCTGCCAGTGATGTGTGTGTGTGTGTGTGTG
>NC_086451.1:486604824-486614824 GCF_028390025.1 Pseudophryne corroboree
TGCGCTGAGCTATTCTCCTGCCAGTGATATGTGTGTGTGTGTGTGTGTGTGTGTGCTGAGCTATTCTCCTGCCAGCAATGTGTGTGTGTGCGCTGAGCTATTTTCCTGCCAGCGATGTGTGTGTGTGTGTGTTTGTGTGTGTGCACTGAGCTATTCTCCTGCCAGCGATGTGTGTGTGTGTGTGCGCTGAGCTATTCTCCTGCCAGCAATGTGTGTGTGTGCGCTGAGCTATTTTCCTGCCAGCGATGTGTGTGTGTGCGCTGAGCTATTCTCCTGCCAGCGATGTGTGTGCGCTGAGCTATTCTCCTGCCAGCGATGTGTGTGTGTGCGCTGAGCTATTCTCCTGCCAGCGATGTGTGTGTGTGTGTGTGCTGAGCTATTTTCCTGCCAGTGATGTGTGTGTGTGTGTGTGTGTGTGTGTGTGTATGCGCTGAGCTATTTTACTGCCAGCAATGTGTGTGTGTGTGTGTGCGCGCTGAGCTATTGTCCTGCCAGCGATGTGTGTGTGTGTGTGCTGAGCTATTTTCCTGCCAGCGATGTGTGTGTGTGTGCGCTGAGCTATTTTCCTGCCAGCGATGTGTGTGTGTGTGCGCTGAGCTATTCTCCTGCCAGTGATGTGTGTGTGTGTGTGTGTGTGTGTGTGTGCGCTGAGCTATTCTCCTGCCAGTGATGTGTGTGTGTGTGCGCTGAGCTATTTTCCTGCCAGTGATGTGTGTATGTGTGTGTGCGCGCTGAGCTATTCTCCTGCCAGCGATGTGTGTGTGTGTGCGCTGAACTATTCTCCTGCCAGTGATGTGTGTGTGCGCTGAGCTATTCTCCTGCCAGTGATGTGTGTGTGCGCTGAGCTATTTTCCTGTCAGCGATGTGTGTGTGTGCTGAGCTATTCTCCTGCCAGCAATGTGTGTGTGTGCGCTGAGCTATTTTCCTGCCAGCGATGTGTGTGTGTGTGCACTGAGCTATTCTCCTGCCAGCGATGTGTGTGTGTGTGTGTGTGTGTGCACTGAGCTATTTTCCTGTCAGCGATGTGTGTGTGTGTGTGCGCTGAGCTATTCTCCTGCCAGCAATGTGTGTGTGTGCGCTGAGCTATTCTCCTGCCAGTGATATGTGTGTGTGTGTGCTGAGCTATTCTCCTGCCAGCAATGTGTGTGTGTGCGCTGAGCTATTTTCCTGCCAGCGATGTGTGTGTGTGCGTGCACTGAGCTATTCTCCTGCCAGCGATGTGTGTGTGTGTGTGTGTGTGCACTGAGCTATTTTCCTGTCAGCGATGTGTGTGTGTGTGTGCGCTGAGCTATTCTCCTGCCAGCAATGTGTGTGTGTGCGCTGAGCTATTTTCCTGCCAGCGATGTGTGTGTGTGCGCTGAGCTATTCTCCTGCCAGCGATGTGTGTGCGCTGAGCTATTTTCCTGCCAGCGATGTGTGTGTGTTTGTGTATGCGCTGAGCTATTTTACTGCCAGCAATGTGTGTGTGTGTGTGTGTGTGTGTGTGTGTGTGTGCGCGCTGAGCTATTCTCCTGCCAGCGATGTGTGTGTGTGCGCTGAGCTATTCTCCTGCCAGTGATGTGTGTGTGTGTGTGTGTGCGCTGAGCTATTTTCCTGCCAGCGATGTGTGTGTGTGTGTGTGCGCTGAGCTATTTTCCTGCCAGCGATGTGTGTGTGTGTGCGCTGAGCTATTTTCCTGCCAGCGATGTGTGTGTGTGCTGAGCTATTCTCCTGCCAGTGATGTGTGTGTGTGTGTGTGCGCTGAGCTATTTTCCTGCCAGCGATGTGTGTGTGTGTGCGCGCTGAGCTATTTTCCTGCCAGCGATGTGTGTGTGTGAGCTATTTTCCTGCCAGCGATATGTGTGTGTGTGCGCTGAGCTATTTTCCTGCCAGCGATGTGTGTGTGTGTGTGTGTGCTGAGCTATTCTCCTGCCAGTGATGTGTGTGTGTGTGTGTGTGCGTGCGCTGAGCTATTCTCCTGCCAGTGATGTGTGTGTGTGTGTGTGTGTGCGCTGAGCTATTTTCCTGACAGCGATGTGTGTGTGCGCGCTGAGCTATTCTCCTGCCAGCGATGTGCGTGTGTGTGTGTGCTGAGCTATTCTCCTGCCAGTGATGTGTGTGTGTGTGCGTGCGCTGAGCTATTCTCCTGCCAGTGATGTGTGTGTGTGTGTGTGTGCGCTGAGCTATTCTCCTGCCAGCGATGTGCGTGTGTGTGTGCGCTGAGCTATTTTCCTGCCAGCGATGTGTGTGTGTGTGCGCTGAGCTATTCTCCTGCCAGCGATGTGTGTGTGTGTGCGCTGAGCTATTCTCCTGCCAGTGATGTGTGTGTGTGTGTGTGTGTGTGTGTGTGTGTGCGCTGAGCTATTCTCCTGCCAGTGATGTGTGTGTGTGTGTGCGCTGAGCTATTTTCCTGCCAGCGATGGATGTGTGTGTGTGTGTGTGTGTGTGCGCTGAGCTATTCTCCTGCCAGTGATGTGTGTGTGTGTGTGTGTGTGTGCGCTGAGCTATTCTCCTGCCAGTGATATGTGTGTGTGTGTGCGCTGAGCTATTCTCCTGCCAGTGATGTGTGTGTGTGTGTGTGTGTGTGTGCGCGCTGAGCTATTCTCCTGCCAGTGATGTGTGTGTGTGTGTGTGTGCGCTGAGCTATTTTCCTGCCAGCGATGTGTGTGTGTGCGTGCGCTGAGCTATTCTCCTGCCAGTGATGTGTGTGTGTGTGTGTATGCGCTGAGCTATTCTCCTGCCAGTGATATGTGTGTGTGTGTGCGCTGAGCTATTTTCCTGCCAGCGATGTGTGTGTGTGTGTGCGCTGAGCTATTCTCCTGCCAGTGATGTGTGTGTGTGTGTGTGTGTGTGTGCGCTGAGCTATTCGCCTGCCAGCGATGTGTGTGTGTGTGCACTGAGCTATTCTCCTGCCAGTGATGTGTGTGTGCTGAGCTATTCTCCTGCCAGCGATGTGTGTCTGTGTGCACTGAGCTATTTTCCTGCCAGTGATGTGTGTGTGTGTGTGTGTGTGTGCGCTGAGCTATTCTCCTGCCAGCGATGTGTGTGTGTGCGCTGAGCTATTTTCCTGCCAGCGATGTGTGTCTGTGTGCACTGAGCTATTTTCCTGCCAGTGATGTGTGTGTGTGCGCTGAGCTATTCTCCTGCCAGCGATGTGTGTGTGTGTGTGCTGAGCTATTTTCCTGCCAGCGATGTGTGTGTGTGTGTGTTTGTGTATGCGCTGAGCTATTTTACTGCCAGCAATGTGTGTGTGTGTGTGTGCGCTGAGCTATTTTCCTGCCAACGATGTGTGTGTGTGTGCGCTGAGCTATTCTCCTGCCAGTGATGTGTGTGTGCACTGAGCTATTTTCCTGCCAGCGATGTGTGTGTGTGCGCTGAGCTATTTTCCTGCCAGCGATGTGTGTGTGTGCTGAGCTATTCTCCTGCCAGTGATGTGTGTGTGTGTGTGTGTGTGTGTGTGTGTGTGTGTGCGCTGAGCTATTTTCCTGCCAGCGATGTGTGTGTGTGTGTGCGCTGAGCTATTTTCCTGCCAGTGATGTGTGTGTGTGTGTGTGTGTGTGTGTGTGTGCGCGCTGAGCTATTCTCCTGCCAGTGATGTGTGTGTGTGTGTGTGTGTGTGTGTGTGTGTGTGTGTGCGCTGAGCTATTCTCCTGCCAGTGATGTGTGTGTGTGTGTGCGCTGAGCTATTTTTCTGCCAGTGATGTGTGTGTGTGTATGTGTGTGTGCGCGCTGAGCTATTCTCCTGCCAGTGATGTGTGTGTGTGTGCGCTGAGCTATTTTCCTCCCAGCGATGTGTGTGTGCGCTGAGCTATTTTCCTGCCAGCGATATGTGTGTGTGTGCGCTGAGCTATTTTCCTGCCAGCGATGTGTGTGTGTGTGTGTGTGTGTGTGTGTGTGCGCTGAGCTATTCTCCTGCCAGTGATGTGTGTGTGTGTGTGTGCGCTGAGCTATTCTCCTGCCAGTGATGTGTGTGTGTATGTGTGTGTGCGCGCTGAGCTATTCTCCTGCCAGCGATGTGTGTGTGTGTGTGTGTGTGTGTGTGTGCGCAGAGCTATTTTCCTGCCAGCGATGTGTGTGTGTGTGCGCTGAGCTATTCTCCTGCCAGTGATGTGTGTGTGTGTGTGTGTGTGTGTGCGCGCTGAGCTATTCTCCTGCCAGTGATGTGTGTGTGTGTGTGTGTGTGCGCTGAGCTATTCTTCTGCCAGTGATGTGTGTGTGTGTGTGTGTGCGCGCTGAGCTATTCTCTTGCCAGTGATGTGTGTGTGTGTGTGTGTGTGCGCTGAGCTATTTTCCTGCCAGCGATGTGTGTGTGTGTGTGTGTGTGTGCTGAGCTATTTTCCTGCCAGCGATGTGTGTGTGTGTGCTGAGCTATTTTCCTGCCAGCGATGTGTGTGTGTGTGCTGAGCTATTCTCCTGCCAGCGATGTGTGTGTGTGCGCTGAGCTATTTTCCTGCCAGCGATGTGTGTGTGTGCGCTGAGCTATTTTCCTGCCAGCGATGTGTGTGTGTGTGTGTGTGCGCGCTGAGCTATTTTCCTGCCAGCGATGTGTGTGTGTGTGCGCTGAGCTATTTTCCTGCCAGCGATGTGTGTGTGTGCGCTGAGCTATTTTCCTGCCAGCGATGTGTGTGTGTGCGCTGAGCTATTTTCCTGCCAGCGATGTGTGTGTGTGCGCTGAGCTATTTTCCTGCCAGCGATGTGTGTGTGTGTGCGCTGAGCTATTTTCCTGCCAGCGATGTGTGTGTGTGTGTGCTGAGCTATTCTCCTGCCAGCGATGTGTGTGTGTGCGCTGAGCTATTTTCCTGCCAGCGATGTGTGTGTGCGTGTGCGCTGAGCTATTTTCCTGCCAGCGATGTGTGTGTGTGTGCGCTGAGCTATTCTTCTGCCAGCGATGTGTGTGTTTGTGCGCTGAGCTATTCTCCTGCCAGCGATGTGTGTGTGTGTGCGCTGAGCTATTCTTCTGCCAGCGATGTGTGTGTGTGTGTGTGTGTGTGTGTGTGCTGAGCTATTCTCCTGCCAGCGATGTGTGTGTGTGCGCTGAGCTATTTTCCTGCCAGCGATGTGTGTGTGTGCGCTGAGCTATTTTCCTGCCAGCGATGTGCGTGTGTGTGTGTGTGTGCGCTGAGTTATTTTCCTGCCAGCGATGTGTGTGTGTGCGCTGAGCTATTTTTCTGCCAGTGATGTGTGTGTGTGCGCTGAGCTATTTTCCTGCCAGCGATGTGTGTGTGTATGCGCTGAGCTATTTTTCTGCCAGTGATGTGTGTGTGTGTGTGTGTGTGTGTGTGCTCTGATCTATTTTCCTGCCAGCGATGTGTGTGTGTGTGTGTGCGCTGAACTATTTTCCTGCCAGCGATGTGTGTGTGTGTGTGCGCTGAGCTATATTGCTTGCTGGAATCATATTTATGAATATTAATATTTAATATATCATATATGGTATTTAATATATGGATATATTTCAATTAATATGCATTTATCATATATATCTGCAAATATATTATGTCAGGCTTACAAACTAATTGGCTGATACATATATGCAGTCCTTATACATATGACTTATGAAGTTATTAAGTTAAGATTCCTTAAAGAGAGTTCAAGCTTGAATATTACCGCTCTTTTTATATGATTCTTTATTTACAGGCAGATCAAATCGTACAGAATAAGATATACACAGTAGTGATATATATACTAATTATAATTATATATGCTTCCTTCGTTACATAACATAAAACAACATGACATAAGTTTCACAAACAGTTTCAATTGCTAACATAAAATGTATACTTGCAAGTTAAAGATTGCCATCCCAAGAATCATTCCTTCTGCATGTTCTCCATGACTTCTCCTCCTGACTGACTTCCTTCCTTCTCCTTCTTCTTCTCCCTCTCCCTCTTCCTTCTAACTCCTAACTACAAGTCTGGTCCTTTTATCTCATATTTTACCAATTCAAACTATCATATTCTCATAGTTTCCAATGGAATAGGTAATTATAGGTTTGTCAGATTCCAAGGTGTAATAAAACAAACATTGAACTGGGCTGTCGTGTCCTGTTCACGGAGGCATGGTGTCATAAAAGTGTGGTGTCCACACTGCCTTAAGCAAGTATAGTATTGTAAAATCTGGAATGTCTTTTCATCCAAAGTTCTGTTGTATTGACAAGTTTTCCTGGGGTCGGTTACACAATGTTTTATCAATGGATGTGATCTCTTTTCATAGTAGTTAATTTATACTCCCTAGCTTTTAACCTTCACTGGACAATAGACAAACCAGTAGATTCTGATCTTACTGTAAGCACACCTGTGAATTCCAATGACCAACAGAGCTCTGTCACATACCTATTATTATCATTTATGGCCTAATACCTTTTCTCTACAATGACTCTTGATCTTACTGTAACCTCTCTGGCCTTATTTATGACTAGAGCAGAATAAACCTGTTCCCTACACTATTTTTTACCATCTTGCTGTAAAACACAAATATACAGTATATCTATATAAACACATACACAAACCTAATCTCTTAAATCAGCTAAACATTACCTCATACATTCAAACTTATTTCATATCTATTCCTTACTATATATATCCAGTATACTGTCCACTATGGTAACATCGCCTATTTATAATGAATTATATTTTGATTCAGACAATATCCATTGCCCTAATATTATACTAAGTGCAGACAATTACCTATAAGGCAACAGTCGCCCCCTTGTGGCCATGAGAAATTCTTTTGATTGGCCACACATTAAACTAGCGTAATTGCTTCCAAATACATTTCAAAATATTCCTTCAAACATAACTTTCGTTGTAACCATAATATATACCATAAGTGTAATAATAATAACCATTATGATTTTAAAAATCTCTAAAAATTCTTAGCTTACCTAACCTTATTCTACTTTTTAACTAAAGCAGACAAAACTGAGGTTTTTATTCAGTATTCATGAGGAAAACTAATTTCTACAGACATTTGGAATACCATAGCCCAATTGTAGACCTTTTTTCTGTATCTGGATCAGTACGTTTGGACATTTTTGCTGTTCTTGTATGTAGCAATTTACTGGGATAAGACTGTCATCTGCGTGGTTTGCTTGCAATTGGAGATGCCTTGCGTTTGCATTATGGCCTTGCGTTTGCAACATTTGCACCATTACTAGAAGTAGAATTCTTCGTAGCAGCTGCTCCTTTGCTTGCCATTTCGCTGTTTGAGGCAGAGGGCTGTGTACGTCGAGTGCTGTGTCTTGAACATTCAGTACTTGTGACGACCCTCAGTAATAGTAATAGTCTTTATACAGTCTTTAGCAGTTCTGTTTCCTTTGCGTTTATCCAATGCCGCAGTTGTGACCAGTGTCCATATTGCTTTTGCACAAACAGGTTGTGATTTTGAATAGAACAGGCATATATGAAACAGTCTTTTTTTTTTCTTTCTTTCTTTCTTTCCTTGCTTGTTAATAGTAGGTCTTAATTGTCTTCGGGCAATAGTACCACAAATGGCTGTGAGTAGTACACCTACTCTGTTCTGTATTTCCTCACTGAATAAATTACCATGCAGTCTTAAATCTCCTTATTCTACCTTGTACCTATTTATACATCTCAATCTTACATAAACTTATACCAGTTTAACCCATATAAAGGCGTTTTCTATCCTACCTATATTTTGACTAATAATTATTTAAAATGCTTTTGATGTGTATATAGTAACATCCTATCAATACAATAAATGAATATAATTTTGCTTCAAACAGATATTAAATATCATTTAGGAATGGCTTTAAATATATCTAATTCCATCCAATATTATTTTATATGCAGCCATGTGCATATACAGTGACCCTGTTATGCTACAAATAATTATCTTAGACTTGTGACAGTCTTTATTAAGAGAATTATTCATCCCACTTAATAATCTCGGCCCAATTTGTTATAACGTGGTATACCATCCTGTATTAGATATTTAATTACTTTTGAAGCTTTTACGAAGGAAGCATAGGTAGTATCTATTGTGTAATATATAAAAAAAACATAAAATATTTACAAGGTATATATGCAATGATATAAAATATATCTCAGACAAATGTTTACATATATGTGATTAAGGTATATGAAGGGATGAGACAGTTCTGTATAATCACAGTGATGAGATGTGCTGTACACTGTTGTGGGAGTGTACATGTAGTTTGAAAGACAAGTAATGATTACTTGTGATGAAAGGGTTAATGAAAACCTTCCCCTTTCTTGTGAAACTGGAAAACTCCTTGAGGATTTGTCCATATATCAGTCTTTAGGGATGCTATGTAGATTTTGCTGGATAGCAGCGATGAAAGGGTTAATGAAGACCTTTTCCCTTGTAAATTGGAGTCTTTTTGGAGTCTTGCACCATTCTGTATACAGGTTGCCAGGATTACTATGAATCAAACAAAAATACATACAATGAATATCACAGATATTTATACAGTGATTTAACATAGCTTGCTATGCATTCTGTCCTATCTGCTGCATGTTATCAGGTACAGAATTTACAAATGTGTCTTTAAAGATTGAAGAACAAACAAACAAACAATTGTTTCTGGCCTGTGCCAATCTTTCCTGTCACATTGTGTGTCAATGACAGCACAATTGTCGCTGCAGATATGATGCTGGTTTAATTTGGAAACTGTGGCTGTTTGAACATCAAAGCAAACAATGGCTACATTGGATCTAACAAGTAAAGGAATGATACTACCGTATTCACTTGTGACCATACTCCCTTGTGACGTAGCCTGGGCCCAGACTGTCTTCAACCATAGCGTTTGCTGCTTGGCATGGCTCCTTAGTCTGGAAGAATCTTGGAGCTTCTGAAAAAACCTACTTTTGTGGGGAGAGAAACTTGTTAGACTTTGCCAAATATGTATTGCAGGTCCCAGGGCTTTCTGTCTTTCCACACCTGTAATAAAATGGTTATGGCACCAGGGCATAAAAACATTTTCATCCTGGTGATCCTTTTTGTCATTGTTAATTGGTGTGTGGTTTGCAGAATGACACTCTGCATGTGGTCTCTCTGAGAGCATGCAAACATTTGCACCATCACTAGATGTTTCTGAGTGTTGTGTGGGGGTTACAAAAGTTTGGGAACCTTGTTTGTAAACATACATTCCTGAATTAATTTTATGGATTTCCCCTTTAAACATGTTTCCAGGTGAATACATTTCAAGGTTTGCAACTCTGGTTGCCATGGGAGTTTTCACCATGGGGAACTTCTTCACCCCTGTGTGCACTGTACTGCAGCTATCAGTGTTTAAATCTGCTGACAATTCACCTTTGCCTAAGGGCATAACAAATTCTTCATTTACATTGGGAACTCTGAGAGTGTATTCAGCAGAATACTCATAATCTGAGTTACAATAATCTTCCCCCTTACTAGAAACAGTATAGGGGACATCTCCTATTGCTGCTACCTCCTTTACATTAATGTGCTGTCTGATGATAGACACATCCGGCACATTGCTACTTTCTTCCTTTACCACAGAGGCTGTTCTGCTGGTGGTCTGTGTGACCATAGCAGACTCCATGCGCTGCACATTGATGCAGTCCTGCAACATGTAACTTTCCTTAATTTTAGGATCTTGACTGATTAAGTCATTTCTGACTCCTGTAGACTCTGTGTACAGAGTTTCACATACCTCAACACTATTCCTGTTTGGTGTTTCTATCTCAGCTTGCTTGCTGGATGTTATCTCTTCATCAGAGATCTTGACAATTTGATTACAAACTGTCAGGCTTTTCGCTTCTGCCCCAAACTTTTTCTGTTTATTTTTCTGTTTAAGGGACTTAAATAACGAATGCATTTTTGCATTAATGGTCAGGCACGCCTTACGAAGACGTGAACCTGATTCTTCTTTACATTTCTGTTTGGCTTCTAGAGCCGCAGTTCTGCGCATTTTTCTAAATGCTACAGAAAACTTTTGCATTTTTAACATTTCAATGCTAAATTTATATATTCTTTGTTTTTAGTACTGAAGGTATCCTCTCCTTAAGATTGACCGGTG